>NC_052139.2:22187312-22229283 GCF_016086655.4 Lepeophtheirus salmonis
TATTTAATGGCACGTCAACAATTTCTATAGATGGAGTAATTAAGTCAACAGTAGATCAAAATATAAACCTCTGGAAGAGATTAAATATACAAAAAAGAATATACCTATACAATACTCATGTTATTCCTGCAGTAAAACTTATAAAGCTACAAAAAAAGTCCTCTAGTTTCAGAAAAAGTGATTATGGAGGAAGAGGTATCATGGTCATAAAAAGACCAAAATCTCATCAATTATCCTTCCGATAATATACTGTAAAATTTTTGTGGACATGTCGGAGAATCCCTCCCTGGAATGGAGAAGGGAAATTACTAAAGCCAGAATGTATGAAATGCTTATGATGGGAAACAATCTTACCAACGATGTAACCACTGCACTGTCTCAAGTATGGGGTGCAGCTCAACAAGTTATCTGGACTAATGATCTTGTCTTTAATGACAACTCAACAGTAGATATTGTTCGGAAAAATCTGAATAATAAGTTTTTCTGTCGGAAATTAAAGGATCCATCTTTTTGGAAGAACATGCTATTAGCAACGGAATTTTGGTAGACACGATATTCACTCCTCAGATCTATTCAATGACGGGAGATTCAACATTCTTCTTGAGAGGACTTCAGGTCTCTATATTATGCCATGCCCCCTTGGCATTCGAAAATGGCAATGCCTAAGTTTGAAGGTGAGACGGATATGATCTACATGGAAGACGATTAACCATTCTAAAATAATTTGTAAAATTAAATATAAAAGGCTTGATGGTTGGAGATGAACATTTTCAGAAAGTGATTGTGCTGTTTGGACTTTCACGAAGGAAAAAAAGGAGCTTCCCCCAAAACCAAAGCAATTGGCTTTTGCTCTGCTAAACTCAAAAGCCCTGATTGTGGGCAGGCTGTCGTCATATGAACCGATTCTTATGGAAGAAGTGAGGGTATAATTTTGGCTGTATCTGCTGTATATGTGGCCTTATCACTGAAAATTCCAAACATAGGAACGGATACATGGTCGACAGCATCAGAAGTGATCAAGTTTATTCCATCTATGGGATCCAACAAAGAAAGAGTTTTTAACAGGATAATCAAGAATTTTTGGAAAAACTTGTCATATTTTATCGTTTTAATTTTATGTATTGCACATAATTGGAATATTTTAGTTCGTTATAGTAAATTTGTTCTGCGTCTATTTTTATAGTAGATATGATTCAATATGAAGGAACCGAATAAAAAAAAATGGAATTGATATAAATATGATATGGATGAGTGATTTCTGCGTTATATACATCCAGAAAACTGAAGAACTCTTATTAATGGAATAGTTTTCTTAGAGTAGGAGACGAATCAGAGTTGACTTTCAATAATTTCAAAGAAGGACCTGTGGGTGTAGGATGATAACTCTCCCAGCTCCTCACTGGGTATCTCAGTCAATTATTCTGTTGTTTTATGGAACTTCTTAGTTCTTATATGTAGAAATATACGATGATTACATGAAAGATCTGAATGAATTTATGTAACGGGACAATTATTAACGAGATCAGAAGTCACTAGTCACCTTTATATGAAGAGGTGCCTGCACCATGAACGATCTTGGCATTAAAGGAGATGAGATCTACCGATTGAAATACTTGTTCATTGGATCTTACCTTAAGAGTGGAGATCCTTTGACCATACCATTACATTGAAGAGAGTTATATCATCCACCAACTTGATAAATTCTCAATTCACGTTGTTATATTAATATCATTGTTGTAATTTTTGAGTGAATGCAACATATGTGACATCCCTTAGCTCGGCTAATCAGAATGCAGACGCTAACCGACACACCTATCTTATCTACTACCTTGGTAGTAACCAACTCCAATGTAGGTGGAGGGAAGGTAATTTAAAAAATGGTGTCACATATTGATGACACCGAAATCACAGCCATGGAAGGTAACATTATTATTGTTTTCAAAAAAATGGGAGGGTCAATGGTCCTCTCTCCCTGGTTACGCTCCGTAACTGTGCATATTTAAAAATGAGAACCTATGGGGAACAACTATTAAAAATTATAATAAAATATATTTTCAAAATAGAGAGGAAGGATTAATAAAAGTATTCATATTTTTAATTTACCAACATATACATATATATTAAATTAACGCTCACCTCAATTAAGCCAATATTGGCATGCTTAATTTAAAGTTATAATGCATTTGCGTATTTCTAATCAATGGTAGAGTGGCTCGACTCTTAGAAAGGAGTTCATCTGTAAGTTTTAGCGCATCCACACTAAAGATTAACAAAAGTTTATTTTAAAATATTTAGTAATTTTTGGATCTAAAAATTTATTTTTAGATTATAAATTTTAAATTAAATCCTTTGATTAGGGTAGATTATGGTCCTCTTCATAATATTTTTGAAGTCCATAGGCAACTGATTAAAAAAATATATAATGGTGTTTTTCTAATCTTCTACTTTTTTTTTTAATTTGGTACTCCTCATGATCATGCCTTATCTGAGGCACAAGATACCTTGAAGAATTTAATGAGCGGAAGTAGTTGAAGAATAAAAATTACAGAATTTGAGTACGCTAGTTAGAAATTAAAATAAGTAAAAGGTATTAATGATTCTGTTTTCTAAAGGAAAATGACTCATTAATAATAATAACTAGTGTTGTGTTCATAATAACTAGTGTTGTGTCAAATAAGAACGTTTTAGCGCATCCACACTAAAGATTAACAAAAGTTTATTTTAAATATTTAGTAATTTTTGCATTTGCGTATTTCTAAAATTTATTTTTAGATTAGATTAGGTAGATTATGGTCCTCTTCATAATATTTTTTGAAGTCCATAGGCAACTGATTAAAAAAATATATAATGGTGTTTTTCTAATCTTCTACTTTTTTTTTTTTGGTACTCCTTGATCATGCCTTTATCTGAGGCACAAGATACCTTTTTAATGAGCGGAAGTTATTGAAGAATAAAAAGATGTCACCTTGACAGAATTTAATGTACGCTAGTAGAAATTAAAATAAAAATTACGGAATTTGATTTAAATTGTACATAGTTAATCTGTTTTCTATTAAAAAATAAAAAAAAAAGTGTTTTCTAAAGGAAAATGACTCATTAATAATAATAACTAGTGTATTAATGATTCTGTTTTCTAAAGGAAAATGACTCATTAATAATAATAACTAGTGTTGTGTCATCCTTAATAAGAACGTAACAGTCTAGTGCTCGTCCGAGTCCTTAATAAGAAGTAAGGGTGTCCCCACAGAAGGTGAACTGGAGGTGTTGTAGCCTTGCACCAAATTAATAGATTTCGTTTACATAAATTATAATAATTTTTGTAGCGGACTCCAACTCCTGAGCCCTGGTTTCTACCCAGTGGCACCTTGAACGTTGTACCAGCTCTGGTTTAAGAGGGGCATCTGCTGCAAGTATCATAGACACCTTGCAAAACATGTTCTCACAAATTAGAAAAGGGAGAATGTATGTTTATTCAGTTCCAAAAAAAAAAACCAACTTTCTTTTTACCAATAAAAAAGAGTTCTGCAGATTTATCTTTCGACACAGGCTCTGCAATTAGTAAAATCGGATCTATGCTGAACTAGCCTTCTTATTTTTTGTCTGTCTAGGACACTAGTTCCAATCATAGTGAAATTTATAATACTATACATCTCTAGTTCATAATGAAACCAAAAGTGAAAGCGATCCTTTGCTGTGCAAATACAGGAAATTTCTTCAGAAGAATCAACTAATATATAACTAAAAGCTGGAAATTTTGATATGTCATGTGGTGAATAATTAATTAAGGTCTAAACTTTACTCTAATTTCATTGTAAATATACAAGTTAAAACTTAAAATGTATTAAACTTACAACATATATGTATATACATATACTTAATTTATATGACTACAAATATATAAAATTTGCAAAAAGACAAGTTTATTAAATTTTATGGCCAGTACAGCCTATAAAAATACCAATAAACATTTTGTTTTCAGACAAAACTAGCCAAGATAAAACTTGTCTTATGTTTCTTAGAAATGTATAAGTATGTAGTTTTGAAGAAAGTGGCAAAGACGAAGACAATTACTTTTAAGTACTCTGTAAAGTATTATGTAGTTTACAGTTACAAGATATGAGCATGTATTGAGGACAAGGCATTTGCCCAGCCAGTACCAAATTTGACACTCCTCAAGGAATGAAAAGCTAATGAATGAACCAAGCATTGTCAGGCCATATTACTAAAGTGTTCTCGTCAGTTTCAGGCCATGAGAGTTTGAAGAGTAAAAAAATCAAGTGTCTAATAATAAATATTTCAGAGATAAGCTAAAAAATGTTTCTTTAATATGAAATATGTCATAATTAAATTCACATGTGTTAAGGATCTTTTGTTTATTGTTATCATTTCATCTCTGATGTATACAATACTTATTAATGAAATTTTTGTCATATGATTTCATTTGATACTTTTTTCTTCGGGTTACTATCGGGTTTCCTTTGCCATTGGTTGTTGTGTTTTAAAGAAGGATATTTGCTTGAATTTAGAAAAAATAATATCCCATAAGATATTTATAGTTTTGATTACTCCATTTATTGAGGGTGCTATTTCATATTAATTAATTTATATACTTCCCTCAACAATGGCGCAAGCTGAATAGGATTATTTTTGTCCGCTTTAGATTTACCATATATATAAAAATAAATATATATTTTGATAATTTGTTTTTTTTTAGAAAATATAGTTTGGATCATGTTATCTTTTAGAAAAGATATTAAGCCAAAGTAAATAGCTAGGAAAATAATAAAACTCATTAAAAAACTTAATGAAAAGTACATTATTAATATCCCATTAAATAATCAATGTGTCACAATTATAATTATATTATTCCTAAAACGTGAAAAGAGGTGGGTGGATCCATGTGCTCCTTACGACGACAAATATTTTAAGGGGTACCAAATTGTATATAAATATTAATGGACAAACAATAGGTTTTTTCTTTAAACAAAGAAAAAAAAATCAATTTATGATCTTAAAAGAAACTTCATATAGACAAAAAAATTATGAAAAAATTATCTGATTAAAAAAAGTACTTTGGGGCCGGAGACACCATTGCTTAAACCGTACCTAACCGAAAGAAAATTTAAAATATCTTTGACAAACACGTATTTAAAAAAATTGACTATAATTTTCACATAACTACATGATAAATATGTCATTTTAATACACAGATTAAAATGCCATGATGGAATAAGATATCTAAATGCATATAGATGATAATAAGAATGTTAGTTTGGAATAAGACGGCCAAACTCCCAAATTGTACACACCACATAATACATTAATATGCATAGAGAAAATTTCATCTGCTATTTCTGTAAATATCTTCATATCATTGAGAAGGCCAACAATTTGATCCATATAAAGGGTGATTTTTTAAGAGTTGTTTTTTTAAGAATCGAATAAAACACTTAAATTTGCAGCATAGAATCAAAAATTTTATTGAAATCAATAAATTAGCCTTTGCCATTTACGTTTTAAAGATAACTTCATTTAAATGTTGTCCGCGGCTCCGTTTCAAATGGTCCAAAATTTTCCATGTGGTTGAGTAACACAAGCCCAATTGCTGAGAACGGCGACGAATTGACATTTCACGATTCTCATTAACACTGGATGCTACGGCTGCAATATTCTCTTCAGTACGCACTGTACGCATGCGAGTCGATGGTTTAATGTCCAGCAAAGTAAATTTCGTGCGAAATTTGGTGATAACAGCACGAATTGTCGATTCACAAGGTCGATTATGACGACCATAATATGGTCGTAACAAACGATGCACATTTTTCACAGAGCACGAATTTTGATAATAAATTTCAACAATTTGCAATCGTTGCTCATTTGTAAGTCTTTCCATGATGAAATGGCAGAGTATACTGAAAACTTTCCACTTTAACAGCTGACGTAAGGACGCCATTATCAAGCAGTGCTGCCAACTGAAAAACTTAACTCTTAAAAAATCACCCTTTATAAGGTCAAATATATGTATTCTTCCATTGTTTGGGCTCAATTGGAGTAGATATTTCTTCAACTTCTCACACTATTATCATAATGAATGACTATGAAGAATGTTCAACACAATCTAAGGGAAGTACATCTTTATATTGATTTACTGAGATACTTTGTAAATTGTATCATTATTCCTCAATTTATCTAAACAAATTAGAAATAAAGGCTTCAAGGTTGAAATAAATCTATCTATCAAACATATTTTTTGATGTAGAAAGGAAAATGTCAATAGCCCTTTCTTTATCTACATTTTGACATCTATTTTTATTTAAAAAAAAGTCAATTTAAACTTTAAAATAATAAGGATATCTTATGACAACTGTACAATATACATATATACCATCTGAGATGCTACATGTGTAGACTCGCATTCCTGTATTTGTCGAAAGGATAGAAAGCTGCTTCTACTGTTTGTACCTGTGTACCCATATTCATAACATCATATGCACAATAAACATGTTTCTGTTTTGTGGAGGTGCTTAAAGTAGGGGAATTGTATTTGGGGTTTACTTTTTTTGTATACATATTGTCCTTCGTACTACAATCATTCATTATTCATGAACTTTTTAAATAAATATAATATATATATATTTCTTGAAATACTCCATTCTTTAGTTGAAAAAGAGATCCTCAATTTCCCTCTCTCTCTGTATCTACCTATTTTAAATTCTTTCTTCAGGTTTTGACTACATACTTTTGAACATATACTGAATACAAATGATGGTGAACAAATATGGATTTATATAAATAGAAGTATTAACCCAAATAGATAGGTGATTTTAAGCATCCAAGCATTTAATAAAACTTACTTCAATTTGACCCCTACAGGACAAATCAAGACATGGATAAAGTTCTATAAATTATGATCAAAAGGCGTGTTAGACTGAAGACAGTTTTTATTTTCCAAAGCTGTTATAATTATTATCTAATACTTAATAGAGGACATCTAAATATGTCGTACAAATGGTCAGAAAATACGGAGAGTTGCACTACAGATTTGTTGAGGAGTTATTGAACTCGGATTAGAATTGAGGATCGACATAAGAGTAATTTCTACCTATATCATTGCTAGATACTGAGTGGGGGCTTGTATTTATTCATTTCCTCTCATAGCTGATTGTAGCTGATCTAACAACACCTCATGACAGCTCTTCCGCTCTTCTCCCAAACATTATTCAAAGTGTCAGGGTTGCCAATTTATTTTTCGGTTCCTTTTATTTTTACATACCGAAGGGTCATATTTTATTCAGCTCTACAAATAGTTTATTATTTGTAGAACTACAGAGCTTTTGATTAATTTTGAACTATTGAATAAACACAATCAATTTATTTAAGTATTTTAAATTAATTTATAAAGGAAATCATGGATATAACTTTTTTGTGGAATTTGAATTTCTTGACAAGACATTATTGTACAATTATCGACAAATTGTTTAGTTCTCTAGTGAAGGATAATGTTTTCCTATCTTTGACTTTGACCTGCAGACAACGTTATTTTGTTTATGACAGTAATACCTAAATATATCTAGATATGAAACAATAAATCTCTGCATTAAGAAACAAAATTCCTAGCTGGAAATAATTTCAAAAATTGATTTATCTTTACCTTGTTTGTGTTCAACTTTTTCTTTTAACAGTATATAATGATAATTTTTTCAATCTTTTTATTATTGTAGCTTTTATCAATGCAATAATGGCCTAACTCACAAATACAATATTTATTATTTAAAATAAAAATTTTGATTTTAGAGAAGAAACATATTTATTTTGGATCCCTTATTTAATTTATACATGTCAAGAAAGGATTTTTCAAATTCTAAAGCAACGATATGCAAATATTTCATATTTGCATATCTATCCATGATAATCTTCAGGAAATTAAGCAATATAGTTGTTTTATAAGCTTTAAAATAAATTCTTATTTACTTTGAAAAAAAAAAAAAAAAAAAAAACAACTATCAGAATACACAAATTTTTGCAAATCTCTTAGCGCAAAAGATATAACCTCAAAAGAATTTTGCTTAAAATGTAATTATTACGGATTGTTTTACCTACATATAATAAATTAATCAAAACTTTGGCAAGAATATATACTAGCAACCGTAATTTGCAATAAGTTAAAAATAAATCATCATATCTAAGGGCCTAACTTTAACTTACTTGAAAGCAGAGTCAAATCCCCTCCAAAAACCATCTTTGTTCTCTGCAGTTGATATTAGTGTACATACAGAGCTCCTCACTAATTTTGGGTAAGCAGGAAATATTCACATCTTTTATAAGCAATGAACAGTTGTAACAATTGAAAAACAAACAAAAAATAAGTTGCAGACAACGAACAGAACAAATTAACAGAGTGACTAATTTTCACAAATGCTATCACATTACTAACTAACTAACAATATCTTGGTGGTGCATTGTTTTGAGGTTTTTTTTTCAGACATGAAAAGGAGAAAAGTACATTTATAGGAGCAGGGAAAGTCACTTAATATTTTGTTGTACATAGATAGGGGCTGAGTGTGGATCTCTTGAAGGATCTTTTCCTTCCATTTAACGATATTTACCCTGCTGAGGTGGTGAAAAGAAGTGTCATCATGCGGTAAATATGCTACAAAGCTCCTAACAATGGGAGATCCCCAACCAATGTCCTTTATCCGACAAGTACGTAGACCCTACTCCATTCGGCATGTAGGCTCTGGATTTTCATTCATGCCACTAATTCCCCAAACAATGACATCGGCAGGGGGAAGGCATTGAATTTTTTTGTGGCCCAAGTTGTGTTGAAGTTAATGGTTGTTGTCAAACATGAAATTAATCTGTCAAAAAGTGAATTTATGTTTTCAATTTTTAAAGTTTAACATTAATTTTTTTTTCTCTGTTCTAATAAGAAATGTGATTCTGCGGAAAAATAGGTGTGAAATTTAAAAATAAAGTCTCGAATAAAAATTAATATAAAATGATTTTATCAAAATGATGTATAATTCGTTTCTTTTCAATGAAAAATAATCTTATTAATTTTGTTTTACTTTGTTCATGTCAAATTTTACTCTTTATTTTTATAAAAAAGTCAAAGTTTGATTAAAATTTTGTATTAAAAAATAGTTGTTGAAAAATTATTATGTGTTTACTATAATCAAATAGCCACTTTAAAATATTAGAAAACAAAAACTCTAATGAAAAATCCAAATCACAGTTCTGTTGTTAGTTTTTCTTTTTTGCTAAAGTTCTTACTCATTTCCCATTTCTGTCTGTGATCCTTCGATATGAAACTGTACATAAGTATGTTTCTTTCTTTTATTTATGGGTAATCATTTTAAGTTTTTATCAAATGATGGATTAAAACTTTATTTGGTAAAATGAAACCATACAATTTGAATTTTCTTTTATGGTGATCATTAGTTTTCTCTGTTATTAAAAAAACTCAAAAAAACTCATTCTATTAATCAAATACATATATATGTATTGCAATACGATTAACAGATAAAATTACATTCGAATAAGATGTAATTATACAAGAACTTATTTTTCTATTTAGTATATAGTTAGTACATGTATGTCAGATGTATTAATGTATTATACGTGTATTTTACATATTTGTAGGAATAATGTATGTAACAAAAAGGCTAGCCTTGAAGTCCAAATATGAAAGGAACCTTCCAGGAATAAAAACACAATGCTCATTATTAGTTTTTCAAGAAATATCTTGATACCTGTTTGTTGGATTTTCAATAGATTTATGTGTACTCAGTGTAAGGCTATTTTCTATATAATGAGTATGTAAATAACCAAAGGTACTTTTGGACATTCCCCTCTAGAAAGAAAAAGTGATTGACACACATTCTGCAGATGCTTCCCTTTAATAAAGAGCCTCATCCTGTCATCTTTTTCACCCATTCAAGAAAAATGTCCAAAAATTTCGAGAGAATATTTGGAAATTGTTGCCATTCATACGAAATGTAACTTCTTCCAGACAAAACCACTTAGAGCATGGGCCTCTTTTTCAACAGGATTCTTGAACTCCTATTTTACAATTGCATCCCATTTTTCAAAAGTAACAAAGAATCTCGTTCTCTTCCTCATCCACACAACAAAGTGCCAGGTCATGAAGCAAAGGTCGAATGTCGACATAGGAGGTGGAAAAAATGTTGTCGGATGATTTATATCGTTTGGAAAATTAATAATTATGGTGTGTAATTGTATAGTTATAATAATGTATAGATAATAAAGTTATTAAGAATATTACAAGAGATAATTTTGTTTGTCGTCAAGTAAAGCTGGATCCGATTAACTCATTTTATGTTAATGACAATTCCGTTTTAATATATAAAACAAATATTGGAGGCTATAAATATGACCAATTATATTTATAGGGGCATAACGGGGCCCATTAGGGTCACATTAATTATTAGAAGCCTTTAAACTATAGCTAATAGTCTTGTTTATCTCATCCTATCCCTAAAAATTTGAACATAACTCCCATAATGTGTTTTTAAACCCTTCGGCTGTGAATATTTATTAATTAAATAAATAAAAAGTGAAATTTCTCATAAGTTGATTTTTACTCAAGCGTCATTTCTAGTTGACTCACCACATATTTTTATTTCTTTTGAGTATAATGATAATTCCTTTTCATGAAAACGAAAAGGAAAACAAGGTATTGTGAAGAACAATTAATATTATCCATAGAATCCAAATTTCAACATGTATGTCTCACTTACAAACAGAAAAAGGGAGAACGTATATTAAATATGAATTATAAAAGGGAGTTAGGAAAACGAGGAGCGAGTTACTCTTAGAATGTATCTTCAAACATCATTATATTTATGATTGAAGAAGGAACATGGCAAGTGTGTAATGCCAATAAATAAATCCCAGGGTCAAACATTTGCAAAATTGCTTTATATTTCCCAAAATCAGTATTTTCACATGGTCAATTAATTATATCTCGCATTTTCAAGAGTATTAAAAGAAAGTGCAGGCTTGATTACCCCAAAAAATGTTGTAATCAAGGAGGAAATACAATATGAATTTACCTACTATATAAATTATAGTTCATAGCCAATGGTTTAGCTCAAAATTTTAATATAAATAAGCTATTTTTCATTGGCTATCTTTAGGATAGTGTATTCGTGATAGTTTTATTGTCTTATTATAGGAGTATGTCATTCCCTATTTTGGACCACGATCTAGTCTAGTCCCACTTGTCGGTCCTTAAAGAAGGAACAATTGAACTCTTGTGACGTCATTGAGGGTGTCTTGCCTTTTTTCTTTTACTACTCTATTATATAATATAAAAAATTATATAACCAAGTAAAAATATAATATCTTCATTTTATATGAAGATATTATATTTTTCACTTCATATAAAAGTGAATATTTTTTGAAAGATATGTGGAATGTTCTTATCAATTCACTCATATATTTGATTTTGGTTAATCAGTCATTGATACTTTTATACAAAATTCCAAGAACTGAGAGTCCGAAGGATCGATAGGGACGGTCCTAAGACTGGACTCGACCGAATAAATGAAGACCGACACAACACTAATTGTATTTCTTTTTTTGGTTATTTCTAACCCCTATTTTATTTTTATTCGCTTTATAGAGTGAAGTCCCCATGACACTTTTGAAGCCATTCTGTAGCTTGAGCGGGCTTTTTTTTTTCATCAAGAAGCAGTGTAAATTTTAAAAAATAATTTTCTTTGATCCATTGTTTCGGAAATAACAAAAGTAGCGTCGTTACACTTTGCAAAATAACTCACAAACTAAAAAACTTATTGTCATGAAATTTTAACAACTGCCTTTTGTCTGGCAGGTACAAATTGACAATTAGGTGTACTTAAAAATAGGGCCATCTATGTGTGATTTTTAAACATATTTTGAACTAAAATTTGATGCACAATTGAAAGGTACTCTGACTGAAAAAGTTAGAGTAACAGTGTTGTATGGCACTGCTTTTGTGTCTTAATTTTGAGTGTGGTCCTTAAAATGTTAGGCATGCCTGGACGTCAAAAATCTAGAACTGATACATCCCATGTTAATTATATAAGCTCATATATATTTTTTAAAGCAGTTAATGTTGGAGAAAGCATTTAGAAGAATATAAGAGCGTAAGCTTTTACAAAATAAATATTTTTTTAAACATAGGATATTTGATTTTGGTCATTCTTCAAAGAACTGTGCTTCAACATGATACAAAAGTTGTACACAAATATCTTTGTACTTATAATAATGTTATCTCAAGTAAGGAATTAGATTTTTGCTTTGACAAATTCTGGAATAACGCATAATTTTCTTCTTCATTATAGGTCAATTGTTTAAAAATTCTTCATTTTAAGCCACAATACAAGTTTTTCAATGCCTCCTCCTCAATTGACAATACAGTTATTCTAGAGCCTCTATCTGGTATTTCTAATAAGTTAAATAGTTCCTTATCCATTTCTTTTTGTTTGGAATTTTCCGTTGAGTTTGTACAACCTCAGCCAATATTTTGGAGCTCTGAAATAAGTTTTTGGATCGATTCAATTTACTATCAAGTTGCAATTCTTCGTTTGGGTAAATGTGAGCATTTAATTCAATATCATAACCTCTTAAAACCTTTTCAATGGAATATAATTTGTATTAAGAAATCAAAATCAGGTTTGAAGCCTTAAAATGATATATATTGAAAGAGTTTGTAACAAAAAAAGTTGGTTTGTTTCTACAGGGGCTGTGTTTGCCTGGAATGCTGATACAAACTTCAAATTAAATACTGAAATATGTGAATTTCAACTCACAGAAACACATATTAATAGTTTTATATTTGGTGGTCATCTGAAAAAAACGTACAAAGAGGGATTTATGAACTTTCAAGGAAAGATTAAGAATATAATTTTTTTTTTAACGGGATACAATGAATCTGGTCCCGAGATGTGGACATATCATAAACCTATGTTTGAATTGGATATGGTGAAATCATTTCGCCACATAGGAAAAACTACGTTCATAATTGAGGTCATTATTATTAATAATGTGTAATTATGTCATAATATTTATACCTTGAATTGATTTTTTTTTAAGTATGCAGGAATTAAAACCAATAAGCAATGGGTTCTTAAAGAAGCTCTTTAAAGGTCGGTTTGATTTTTACGAAGCCATTTTTACTTGTTTTTTCTTAAATGGTATTTTGTCAACGGATTGGGAAGGAATACATTTGTCAATGTGGTCACCACATAATACAGACCATCTAATCTGTAATTCAGTCAATCAAGATTGTAATTCAGAGGAATGGACGGCTATTGAACGCCTTCAAAATTCTAATTGCAATGCCATACAAATACCAACTTTGCAAGCTAAAAAAGTACACTGCTTTGATCGCTATGCCTTTGGCTGCAGTGAAATACAACCATTGGATAACTACTATCTAAGAGGAATGAGCAGACACTTACAATTTATTGATAGGCACTATTTCCGACATTTTGAGAACGACTCAACTAGTTTTTATGGATCTAAAAATACATTTATAAGAAAAATTAAAACAACCTGGTTTATAGGTATTTTACCCTCTACTATCCTTGGTTTCTATAATGGTTCAAAGAATTACCCAAGAGGCACAAATACATGGTTTATTCACTTTGAAGAGTATGGACATAAAAAACTTGAGGAATGCTTATTATCCTTCTCTTGGGTAATTATGATTTTTTAAATAAACTAGAATAGGCACTCGGTAGAGCGCAAAACCTCCACCTAAATCAAATTGTATCTCAATTTTTTCCACACTTATGGACCTTTCAAAATTTATTAGCCTCTGACCATTTATAGTCTTCGTGCTAAGTTTTATCAAAATCAATCTGTAACTTGTACCGTAATCTTGGTCACTACCAAACAAAAAAGAAGCAAAAAAAAAAACAACAAAAAAAAACAACTTTTGTTGAACTTTGTTGGTAAAGATAAAAAAAGTTTTATGTACAGCTTGAATAAAATCTGACTTTCATAGTGATTTGAGCAAATGAGATCACGCATAAAATGATTACAAATTGATGTTATTAGCTTATATGTATATAAAGTTTTGTATGCATAAAAGATAATATGATTTCTTAAAATAGAAAATAAAAATCACATAAATACACTCTTGAGCATAGTAATAATATTACAAATGGATAGAAAGCTTACATATATACAATATATATGTCCAAGAATCAACGACAAACTCGATATCCGTGAAGGCACTATTTTTAAAACTTTCGCAACAAAATTAAAGGAACAGTCTATTCCTCCAATATATCTTTCTGCTTTGCATATAAATTTTATATGTTCGGTGTTTCCATAAAATTACTTTTCCCGAAATTTGTCCCATAACTTAGTAATGGATTTTGAACCCAAACTCGGCTTCCTCTTACTAATTCCAATAAATTATTGGAATAGATGTCGTAATATGGTTTTGATTTCATACCTATATTTTCCAGAGTCTTTTTAGTATCTTTTATTGCTTCCTTCATTCTTCTTTTATGTGTATAGAACTTGGATCTATGATTTTGACAACGAACTATTTGATGAGGTGAGGATATACACCTTTGAATAGAGTTCATAATTGAAAGACATATTTATTTTAGGCACCTGTATACTATTGCATAGCTGCCTCTCTTACCACATTTTCAGCATTCAACGTTTTTTGCATGGGAAACTTTCCCATTCTTATGAGAAAAATTGAAAAACAGACTGTTTATATAGTTTTTCTTGGCTCTTGTTTCCTGATGTCTCATGGCTTTGACTTTTTCTTTGATTTATATTTACTCCACTTGACTTCGTTTTTATATTGACACCCTTTGATACTAAATCATTTATGTAGACTATTTTGATTATTCTATGCCGTTTCTATCGTTCTACATAAAGTGAGAGTATTTTTCAAATTCAGTGGTGGAGTCTTCTCCAAGAACTTTTGTCGTACTTCGTCGTCGTTAATGCTACAAATTATTTAAGCAACGAATCAATATTCTGGCTTCATATCGAAAATGTCCGTTTCTTCTGCTAAAATATTCATACAACAGTCAAATTCATCGAATTTTACCGTGTAACCTTGTTTTCTTCTAAATAATTTGTATCGAATCGCTCTATTTGTCTTTTAGGTATTCAGTAATATGTCTTATTATTTCATTTAGAGTCTTATTTGTTTTTGCAGAAATATTTAGGATATGTCGAACATTTGTAAAGAATTCAACTTAGCAATATGTTCATATTATTGATATTTGCTCACTAATGACAGTAGTACAACGGTATCCGTAAACATAATGACCGGAGATGACCTGCCTGAATCCCAAGAGAATTAAAATGGCATTCCTCACTTGGTGAAACTAAATATGTCCTATAGTTATGGCATTTTCAGGATTTTTATTGACAAGTTGACTCTAAAAGGGATACAAAAATATTATTTTTTCTAATTAAGAGCGATAGTATACATATACCTACATAAATAAATAAAGTATACAAATCATTGGCAAAAATGTGTGAGAATATGTCGTGCTAAATACAATCTTCTGTGTCTCAACACTAATGACTATATAATGCCCCTTGTATATAAGAATGATGATGGTGCCCAACAAATTCTTAAATTATGGCAAATAACGATTAACTTTTTTTAGTATTGTATTTAATTAGTTTTAATATTTTAAAAAGGCAAATTCAATGCAAATGAGGACGATTCTCCTTTATTCTATCTTCTATCGGATTAATTTGTTTAGATTTAAGTCTAATTCCATAAATTTAAATCAAATAACAAACTACAAGATTTAATTTTTATTTTATTTCTAGATGTATTGGGTCTAGGATTGAGTTCCTATTTTATATTAACTACTTTCAATGAATAAAGTATTATTTTGAAATGATTGGTATCAATATCTTTTGTCTCATATAAGCAGTGGTGCTGAGTTTCCTTCTGGAAATTCTAGATTTGTCTGGAAACTTTTTTTTTTTTGTTGAATTGAACTAATTCGTTTCTAGTTTGGGCAAGATCGGTTTGAATTAAAACTTGATTTAGACTGATTTTATAAATGAACTGCAGATGACGTTATGCGTGTTTACAAGTTGTAATAATTAGTCAAAAATGACATCATTCGATATGTGTCAATGAGTTATACTAATATCTGAAGTGGAACATGGTTTAATCACTTAACCTTATGTAATATTTTTTTACACCAAAAATCAAGTTTATATCGAAACATTTTATCCCTTAAAGCTAGAAATCCTACCTTTGAGAAAGGATGTACTCAATGAATAACGTAAATCTTGAACATATAAATAAGAAACAGAGAATCAAAGGGATGATCTTATAATGATTAATAATAATTACTATATATTTTTGAAGGGCTAATTCTAAGTTATTCATAATTACAAGTATTTTTTTATATTTTATTTTATATTAGGAAATGTATACCTCAAAGTATAAACTTCATTTAATGTATTTTGTTGTAATTGACTTATAAAAAAATGTAAAAAATAATATATGTATCACTTCTTGATTGAAAACCTTACTTTATGCAAAGCTTTTTTTATTCAAAAACTTACTTTATGCAAAGCTTTTTTTATTCAAAAACTTTTTTATTTCAGTTTAAAAAATGTCGTCTTCGATGAAGAGATATTAATTGTAGCACATGACTTCAGATTGATTCTCTGATGCTGATGAAATAATAAGGGAGTAATATTGTACAAAGTCAATTAAGTTTTGTTATTTGAATTTTAGACTGAAAATTTTTTATTGTAGAAAATATGATTTAATAACTTTATTGTTTAGCTATTTATATTTAAAATGTGTCATATACTTTAGTTGTTACCCTGATTATATGGGTGGGATGATTATCCCGGTTTTAGATTTTCTTGTTTTATAAATGTACTTAGTTTTATCCTTCAATATTCGTACGTAATCTTTTTACCTCTTAGTACTGAATTGCTCGTATCTCGAGAATATACCCTTTTTCTATATACTCCTTCACGACTCCCTATGTATTCATAAATTGGTGATTATCTATTTCACGATCCACCTTAATAGATAACAAGTGACGTCGAGGATGGGGAAGACATTTTATGCCCTTACGGTTGCTGAGCTGCGTGATCTCGGTCTGGAGTTGGAACTCGTGGAAGCAGGGAAGAAGAAGTCGGAAGTAGGTGCCATAGTTCGGGAGTACCCCATAGCGCGTAAAAGTGATCCAAAGACATATGATTTTTCTACTAATGACCAAATTCTTGTAAAGGAGTCACCCTCGTCGTCTGAGAGTGGTTTAGGGGTGAGTCAGCCCAGTCCCTTCTTTCTGAGTGTGAACCATCAGCGTCATAGGTTGGATAAATTTTTGATTTACGCTTCAATGTTTGGGGAAGCGTTAGTAGAAAAAATGAATGCTTTATTACTATTGTGCTGGAATCAAAGTACAACAATAGTTCGCAAGACATTAAAACTTACCAAGAAGGAGAGGAGGGAGATTTTAAAACGTCATCAGAGACATATCCAAGGCTTTTTCTTCCAAGGAATCTGTGCTCTTCGAAAGGTAAAGGTTATCAGAAAAGAAAGCAAGCCGAAGGTGAGCTCATAGATGATTTTGCTACACGCCTCAGAGGCCAGGCCAAATTTGGAAAATTTACCTGTAAATCTTGCTCCTCTTCTTTCTAGGACGAAATTATTTTGGGTTCCATTTCTGAGACATAACTCTAGTTCTAATTTGCGTAGATCAGTCATCAAGAAGGGTGAGTCGAGAAGGTGTTTCAATTTCCAAGATCTATGGAGACTTTGTCCCTCAATGCTATTGAGATGGAGCAAAAAGACGATGTTTTTCAATCAGAGTACAAGGGGCCAAAATCTCTTATCCAAAACACCTCCAAAAAGTGGATTCCCCAGCCCAAGTATCTTCCTCCTGAAAAGAAATGTTTAATTTGCAACTGAAGGCATGTATTGTTGAAAAATGAGTCCCGGCGAGTAGACAAAAATGTTCGAAGTGTGGCGTAATTGGACATTTCGCAGTGTGCTGCTAGTCATTGCTAAGGTCAACTTTGGTAATTACTTTTTATGTAGCTAACGGTCTTGAAAATAGTGCTTATGCTTATTTTGTGGTTGATGATAAAAAAATCAAGTTTCTCTTGGATTTGGGTGCAATGTCCTATTAAATTTGTAAAATTGGTTAATTTAGAAGAGAACTCTGGTTCCTTAGGCGTGTTTGGAAGTGATAAAGTTAAAACCTTAGGCACAACCCGGTTAAAAGTATCTCTTGATCTAAAAAATACCATTAGTAGGCGATTTGTGGCAACACAGGTGGGTCAGTCTATACTTGGGTCTCGGGAATGTATTAATTTGGGTATATTGAAGCTGCAGAACCTTCAATATTTGTGTCACTCCCTGTTTAGAGAAAAATCAACCCGGGAATCTTTGATGAAAAACAAATTGTCAGAAGTATTTAAAGATGATAAGGTGCCCATTGTTTGCTTATATTCGTTTGTAAACACATCACAACTGAGTAGGGCCGCCTCAGTGCGAAAAAATAATAAACCTCCCTGCATAATAGTTATGATTACCCGGCCAAAGAATACTAACTTAAGAAAGACTTCAGTCACCTGTTGACAAAAGTCCTTTAATTTTACTACTCATTATTATTGAAGACTTTATGAAAGTGATTTGATTAAGTAATAATTAAATTAAAAGTATTCCTGACTCAATTTAGGTCTTCCAATGATGAGTTGGACAACCCAAGAAGTGAATTTCAAGAATATACTCTTTTCAATATATAAGAAACGTATGAAGTCCTTCTCGCTGGTAGTCCTTGAGTTACGATTTGGATTTAAATCCATTACAACATATCAATATTTTTAATCAATATTACTATTACAATGTTAGGCAACAAGAAAATGTTTTATCTTTCTTCGGAAAGAGCTACTAGATGATTATGGATATCCTCTCTACATCCTCATTTTGATGCTAATGTCAAATAAGTTCAACCCTAGGAATCTGTTTCTGTAGTGAGTAAGGACTGACTCACCAAGTGTTTGAAGAGCTATCATCCTTTTGGATAACAATTGTTAAAGATAATACGAATATAATCCATTCATGAATTACTCATTCTGATAAAGTTGAGGAAAGAAACCAACATTTCTTCTCGTGAAAGTCAAGACTATTTTTATTGAGGAATAATTATTTTCTTGCTCCTTTAAATAAAGTCAACAACAGTCAACATCTATAAAGAATTTATCTTCATGCAATTTATATAAATCTAAAGACTAGTATGCTTATCAGAGTCCTCTGATCTGTTAGACAATGGAAACAAGTAATTATGTTTTAATATTTTGTTGTAAATTTTATAGCATTTTTAAATTAGATGCTCAGTACTTATTACTTCGAATTTTCTTTTTTTTAATATGGTCCTTTTAAATATATCTTTGTATTCTGAAATACATTTCAACTTACTTATATAGTATTTTCCTTATGATTGTTTTTATTAAGATAGGAATTTAAATGCAATTATTTATTTTGCCTACGATTCCATCCTTCTTCGCTGTAAGCTATCCAAAAAATCAGAAAAATAGATTAGCCGCATTCAATAGTCAACGACGTACTAACCCCGAAGTCCTCGTGAGGAGAAGAATGGAGAAGCTTGGTCTAGACTGGAACTCTTCACATGGGAGTCCGCCCGAGGTATTCCAAAATCTTTTTTGCGACACAAAGCAAAAATGGTCTAGATATAGATTAACAACATCGTCTATCTTTACCAACAAGAGCCGAGATACCCTGAGGCGCGGATTTGTCATTTTTGTGGAACTATAATTAAATTTTGATTCTGCGGCCCAAATTGTGACAACTTTTTCTTTAATTCCTTTATTTTTACTTCATAGATTCCATGTTGGATTTGTATGTTGGTAATTATTTCCTTTAGATGTTTTAACTCATGAGAAATATCTGTAATATATACAATTATTATTTTCTAAGGTTAAAGTAACTAATGCAAAAATGAATAAATAAATAAATATACATATAATTATAAGAAGTTTCATCTTTTATTGTTGATGAAATTAGATCCATGTCCACTAAGTGTATTTCTCTATTTTCGAAAGTACGAGGTTTAAAATAAAGAGTAAAGTATGTATGATCCTGAAATTATGGAGATCTTTTTTTTACCTATAATTTGAAATAAAAAAGTTACTTGAGATTTCATTAATTATTAAATTTTCTAAGAATCAACATTGTTCTCCCGAATAAAAATGGGTTTTGGTGAGCCTTTGAACTTTAGGGTTTAGATATTTAAACAATGTTGGAATGGCTTGAGAGTTGGAGTTCCTTATTTCTTCAAAATGTATAGAACACAATCGAAAATTATATTATGGTTTCGAAACATTTCATTTTATTTTCAGGACCCATTTATCCCTTGGGATACCATGTTGATTTTCAGTTTTTTTTGTTTTTTTTTATCACACCCATTCCCAAGAATACTAAAAACAACTAAAAAACGCGCTCCCAATTTTTCTACACGAGGAGGCTGACACATTCTTCCTTTGTTTTATAAATTATAATAAAGGAAAACGTTGTTCACCAAAGTTATTTTTTTTTTTTGTAATTACTTAATTAATAATAGTGTGCATGTGTTCTGTCCTGGATGCAAGCAGAGCTATGACGGCATTACTAAGAATCCGGATGTGAGCTCTCACAAATTCCCCATGAAGGACTCCAAAATTCTAACCAAATGGCTTAGGGCCATCCCAAGAGATACAATTTACTAAACACCAACTGCGAATTCAAAACTATGCAGTCTGCATTTTAAAGTGACTGATTTTATTACTGAATCTTTCAATCAATCCCGTCGTGATAAAGGAAAATCACTCCAACGAAGGTAAGCAATGCTCCCCAATACTATGAATATTGCTTGTGAATATCTGAGACGGCTCGTTTTTTGCTAAATTCCCTTTCAAATATTTTTAGAAGCACTGTCCAATGCTTGTAAAATCTCTGGACAACAAAATTATAGCATAATTCAGAAGCATTCCCTTCAAATTCTAAATTATGCACTTTAATATAATATTGCAATTTCTTCCCTTGTAATTTTAGTAATCAATAATACTTATAAATGATATATATTCACAGGCGGTTGAAAGAGGAAGCCATTCCATCAAAGTGACCAAATCTGGCAAGCTACCTCTCATCACCATCACTACCTCCAAGACCAACATAGGCATCAACTAGCACGAATAGAGTGTATTTGGAGAATGAAAAGCAAGAAGTTCCGTAGTATGCAATGTTTATGGAAGAGACTGTACTTTCAGCACAAGATCTCTATGGCAAACACTCTTCGGAATCAATGCCCTCGGGGCTCTTAAAACTCCAAAAATTGAGCTTGTCAAAAGCATTAATTCTGATATGAAAGAGCTAGACATTGCTGCTTGCCTCGAGGTGGAAGAAGACCTCTCCTTCAGAATTTTCTGTAACAACATCGAGCTAAATAAGATCTTAGTATCACATTGCATAAATTCAGAAAATAAAATTAACTCTGTCACTAAAGCCATCAACATTGCTGCTTTTCTGGGTTCATCGGACAGTCAAACAGAGAAAGAACAATTTTACAACATTTGTGAACAGCTCCTTATTTTTTCTAACTCGTCAGAAATAGACCAAATTCAATCTTCTAAGCTTGCTTTTATAATGGAGCAAATATATCATCTCTTCAAACAGCCTGAAGATATTCTTCTGGACTCCTTTTCGTTGCTTTGATATGGCACAATGTCACTTCTGGCCTCTACGAGCAAATATATACTCTGTCACTTCCGTCTCCCAGATATCTTATGACCGTATCCAGTATGATTACAGTATAAACAGGATTACCTTCATCCACGACAAAGTACTTGAAAGCAGGAATTAGAGGCTTGAAGAGCAGATAAAAAAATGTAACACTGATGATCGACAATATTTATTCAGCCCAAAGAGTAGAGTTTGTTAAAGGAAAATTTGTGGGGACTACAAATAATCAAACTTCTAAAATTGTCCTCACCTTCACGATCAAGTCAGCCTCGGGTAAGTACGTGGACGTTGTTACCCTCATCCCAGGGGTAAACTTAACAGCGGATTTCCTAAACTTATAAAACGGTTTTATGATTTACAACAACAGGAATGGTCTGTTGAAAAAATAGTTCGCATGCTACATAAATCAATTTAAGATATCTGCCTCTAAAATAAAAAAAATGATTCTAGCTAGTGCAAAAAAGTGAATTCTTCTCATCTTATCAATCTGTGATGCCTATATCAATAAAAATAAATTAGTAAATATACTTAGTTGTACTTCAGTAAAAAATTGTTTATTTAACAAATATGCTAAGGATACTATTGAATCGTAAATAGTTTTCTTATTTGACACAATTCGACTTGTTCAAGTCGATCCATACAAAGCCAAAGAAAAAATAATTTCTAAAATCTTATCCCTGAAAGTAGATCAATATGATATACAAATTGAGAACATTATGAGGGAAACTCCCTCCTATCATACAGTCGCAATATCCGAAAAAAGTATCCCAGCTTGCTTTTATGTTATCGCCAAACATTTATATTAAATCAGACAAAACAATATAATATGTAGTCAAATAAGAGATACAAAAAGTATATAAACTACTCTTACAACCTATATAAATTTGTACCCGTCTAATATCTACATACCAACCTATATATATATATATACATCATTACAAAGTGTGAATAAAAAGTCTTATATACGTATAAAGGCATGGGATTAAGTATACTTTTGCTTTCCAATAAAAAGCTAGATATAGCTCATATACTGAATGCAAAGGAGCCAGCCATCGAAATACATATCTACATCCTTGCAAACTTGCAATCCTTGTAACACGCAAACCCATCCCCAGGCTCACTTATATAAATATTTATTAAGATTTCCTTTATTACTTATGACGTGTCAAATTCACTTTTTTTAATGGACGTAGGAATTATTTAGTATTCTTAGATCATCGTGTTATCCCACGGCCCACACACTTCCATAAAATAAAATTTTTATTTTGTTGTCACCCTTCGATTTTTCTGCTATTTTCCCCCATAAAGTGTTTTCAGCCTTAATTGTATTAATTTAAATTAATTCATGTTGGTGGGTTGTGAACAATTCTCATCAAAT
Organism: Lepeophtheirus salmonis; assembly: GCF_016086655.4. Classification (NCBI taxonomy): domain Eukaryota; kingdom Metazoa; phylum Arthropoda; class Copepoda; order Siphonostomatoida; family Caligidae; genus Lepeophtheirus; species Lepeophtheirus salmonis. Next base: position 22,210,469 of record NC_052139.2, read on the forward strand.
AAATAAATGGATTTCGGGAAAAATTGACGCATAATGTAATACCTACTGATTTTGAGCCTTTTTTTGTTTAACAAAAATGGTAAGTTGCAAGTTACAATAAAGATAACGACGTGCACGGGAATAACATTCACCCAGTACTGTGATCATTTTTATGATTCTTCGGAAACATGGATTGAATTTTGGACAATGAACATGTTAAGAGGAATTGTACGTTTTATATTATTTCTTGATTCAGTGTAAGTGATCAATTTGGAGATAGTGATGTGTCGTAAGCAAACGTAATGGCTCAATCTTTGAAGTGAATAACTGAAGCCGGCTCAGAGCGTCTACAGGGGGAGCCCTCACCACTCAATGAATTTTTTTTTGCTTTTTATTAAAAAAATATTTTGTCTTGATGACAAAATTTGAAGCAAAAATAGGAGATTTTTTTTTTCAAAGGTATTTTTTCTAAAAAAGGTCATTATAATCAAGATACCCACAAATTCACTTTATGAAAATTTAATTTTTTAAATTATTATTATTAATCAGTGAATCATTATATAAAATAAACTATTGCATTGATGGAGATGGAGTTTACAAAACTTAGAAATATGAGAAGACGGAAGGAAATGAATGAATTACAAAAGGGGAAGAGCTTCAATAATTCTATAATGTGGAAGTGGAAAAACATAATATTCTGACAATGAGACTGGTATTATTAAGAAGAAAAAGAAGAAACTACAATTGCTACTTTGTAATAATATAAAGAAGTATTTGGATAAGCATGATGTGGTTCCTCTAGAGTTGCTGGATGGAGCAATAATGGGCGTTTGCCCAAATGATCTGAGTTAGTTTCACTTCATATTATTGATGGGTCAATATTAAGTATTGGATCCATTACTAACGAAGAAGAAGAAAATTTTAGTTTTAATTTTCATGAGGTGATTAATTATCTAGAAAATGACTGATTATATTCGAGTATATACTTTTAAGAATGATCTCTTTTGAGAAATTATGGAAGTTATAGACTCAATCTACTTTAGAGTGCATTTCTATCAAAATCATTTTAAATATACTTGTTACAAACCAAATAAAGCTTTTTGAATGAAAATCTACATCCAGACACATATTATATACTATTTTCTATTTTTTAGTTTATCAAAGGCGGGTGGGTATTAAATGCTATTTAAATAGAGGCTCCAGGTTGTTTTTCCTGACTTTATATATGTTTTTATTTACAAAAACCTTCATCATTATTCATTTTTATCTATCTCATCACAAAGCCAATGGAGTCGTCCAAAAGTAAATTATTGGTGTCAAAGATTAAGGAATAACTTGTGGGAAATGATATCGTGCCTAACAAGACTACAGGTAGATCCAGACTTTACTTTTTTCCCCATGGACACGGATCATGAGAATTAGTACTTGAAACTCAAAAAATGCGCAGCATGATGCCTCGGACTTGATCTAAATACTAAAATGATGGACTAATGAAACGAAATAAGCATTATTCTTTCTCCCTTCCAAATCATTCTTGAAGTGATTAGAGTTACCATGTTGATATTATTTTTATTTTTTTAACATGCCCATTCTACGCTGGATTTTCCTCATTAACAACAATATATGTGAGTAGAAAGACCACATCTCCTTACAAATGAATTTAGAACAATTAAATTCCATACCAGTTTTAAGCATGCTTGACAAGTTATTAGATAAGTTATTTTTCTTTTCGAACTGCAGACATTGCAGTTGTGATTTCGATATATCATCAAATACTTTCAACTTAACTCTATGATAAAGGTTTGCTTCTCGATAAAGTTGGCCCAACATATATATTTCAAATATTTTAAGACATTACTTTTTTATTTGAATTTTGTAAATAACATTCAGCTGTCTGCTTCTTTTCCCTACACGTCTTGCACGGCCTGGTAGACAAGCACATATTATTTGGATAATCATTTTTTGCCCTTCAGAAAAAAACCTCTACTCATTATGGTTAGTAAATGTGATAAAACTGGTGAAAGTGTTTCGTAAAAGAACCTTAGAAAGTATTTGGTTGGAGGATGTCCCCATTATTTTGTTAAGCAGTAATTGGATTATTATTATTTTACATATAAACACAACAAACCATTTTTGGAGCACTTAATAAAATCTTCTGAAACTATTGTTTGTGTTAAAATGTTGTCTTAGTGGAGATATATTAATTGTAGCAAGTGACTTCACATGGGTTAAGTGATTGAACCTTGGTCCACTTCAGATATTTGAAGAACTGATTGGAGAACCCCTATCTACATTAATATGCACGGAATTAAATGCAGATAAAAATGTTTACACAACCTCACTAACAAGGAAACAGGTAAATAAACGGAGAAAGAGACAACAAATCCAGTAATGCATATCTTTTAGTTCAAGATCCAACGTATTACTTATTCTTAGGGGTTTTTAATACAAGATTAGTCTAACAGCCAAAGCCACAACAAAACACTTTCAAAACAGTCTATGGCAATACAAATGGTATTTAAAACATTAGAGCACTAGAGTACCCCTGACACTTTTTAAAATAAATACATACACTATAATCAATTATTTCAGTTTAACTTCTAATTTGTTTATAGAAAATTGAATTAATAAATAATGTAATGTTGCGCTAAAAAGTTCCGGAATGAAATATGATTAAGTGGATTACTTGATTAACTGTACTAAGTAATTAATATTTCAAAGGGAATGAAATTAATTCCTATTTTGATAAGCTTCATATCCAATATACTACATTATTATTAATTACAAATTTAGTCATCTAATGGTCAATTTTATATATAATTTCCGAATTTTTTCAAGCAACCTACAGTTTATTAGGAACATATTGAAAAGAGAGTCCGTGATTTTAAAAGTGAATAATATATTAAGATATGAATTAAACCAAAAGTTCTTAACAATTTTTGGGTGTTGGTCAAAATGAGGTGAAAAGATCATCTCGCGGGATTGGACCAATTGTTTCACCCTGTCCAGAGGTTGATATTTTTTTAATAATTTTTTATATACATACAATTGCTATTTATATTTCAATTATATTGTATTGAAAATAAATTTTTAGGCAACCATAGATACATAGATACCCATATTTCATTCAAACAGTAATCAATTACTCAAAAAAAAAGTTTTATTCCTAGAACAATAAGAAAATACAACTATTAATCAAAAAAGAGCCACGTTTAGCTTGCAAACCTTTGGCTAATTTATTGTCGTTATTAAATAAGTACTAATTTTATATATAAAATGTAATTCATTTTGTTTTATCAATTAAAATGTTATAATTACTGAGTTTTTTAACTTTCAATTGTTTTATGACACTTGATTATGACCAAAATCACTTTCTAGTACTAGTAACCGACTATCCCGGAGTTATCAGGCATCGACGAATATTCAAACTTTGCTTTAATAACATAGAAGATAGGTCGTTCTTCAACAAATCCTGGGTGTTACTATCCTTCTATCATGATTACACTCATACTTGACTACTTGACGTTCTCCCCTCAAGAATAACAAAATAATGATAAGAGTTTAAGAAAAAGTTCGTAGATCACCCTAATTTAAAATCACAATCATTTTATTTACATACAGTCCTTTCCCCCATTTTTTTTTTAAATGAGTTGAACAAAATCCCTGCGAGATGTAATATTATATTAATGTTCTTTATGGATTTAATTCATTTTATAGAGTGCTCCTTGTATATTATACTCCAAATTTTTCTTTATACTGTATTGGTGTATTTACATCATTTATTTTTTCGTTAATATTTTTTTAAAGTAAATTAATTGCCTCAAAAAACATACAATCAATAATATAAATTTGATACAACTTATTCAATTTGATGGTCAACGTTTAAGTATTTAGTTAAGAATATTATTTGATAATATTCATAACTGAAGAGTTATGATACTTTTTTAAAGCTGCCATATTTTGTAAAATTCATATTAGAGTGTATGAACTAATGGAATGAAGGTACAGTATTCCTTATAATTGTTGGACTTCATTTCCTTTGATAAACAAAAAGTCTTTTTTTTGTTTTATAAATTTTTCCAAAGTATAATTATTTTTGATTACTTAATTGCACAGATTGGCTCTAAAGATTTTATTGATTATTTTTGTACTTTTAGTTTATAAATTTTAATGTAATTTTTGAGAATTAAGGAATTCAAAATGTACTTGAAAAATCATATATTCTCCACAAAATTAAAGATAAATATGGTATTAGTTATGGTAATAAACTATACTCATTTAATTGTTTTCTTCAGAGATGAATTACTCATCCATTTTTCATCTCTTCCAGAACAAATACAGACTTGATTAAATAATAAATATAAGGGGGTTTTCATTAACAGTGCTCACATTTTTTTTATAAAACGAAAATGGTTTGAGATATTGACCATTTATTTATTTCCCGTTAAAATACATTCAAGTTTATTTGTGAATGAAATTCGATGTTGTTTGAATGACCACCACGTGCACGTTTTACGAAGTCCAATCGTTGAACCCAATTTTCGACTACTTTTCCGCATAAATTGGCTGAAACTGCAGCAATTTCGTGTTGAATATTTGTTCTGAGCTCTTCTAACGTCGACGGATTATTGCTGTAGACCAGGGCTTTTACGTGACCCCAAAGAAAATAGTCTAGAGGCGTTAAATCGCACGAGCGAGGCGGCCAATTGACTGGTCCATTTCTGGAGATAAGCCGCTCACCAAACTTACTCTTCAATAAATCGATTGTAACATTTGCTGTGTGTGAAGTGGCACCGTCTTGTTGAAACCACATATCATCCAAGTCCTTATCTTCCAATTCAGGCCAAAAAATTGGTCATCATGGCGCGGTGACGATTTCCATTCACAGTAACTTGGCGGTTGTCATCGTCGTAGAAAAAGTACGGTTCAATGACACGGCCAGCATGCAATCCACACCAAACAGTAATTTTTTGGGGATGTAAAGGCGCCTCATGAATCACGTGTGGGGGTTTCCAGCCCAAAACCGTATATTTTGTTTGTTAACAAAGCTATTAAGCCAAAAATGTGCCTCATTGTTGAAGATGATTTTACGTTGAAAATCAGGATCATTTTCGAATTTTCCTTCAGCCCTTTTTACGAATTCCCGTTGTTTGAAGTGGTCAAGCAGCATCAGTTCTTGTGTCAACTTGATCTTATACGGGTATAGGCCAAGATCTTTTCGCCAAATTCGCCACAACGATGGCCAACGATTGAGAACTTCGCGTAAGAGACAAATTTGGGTCATCTTGAATTGATGCGCTTGCGGCAGCAATATTTTTTACACTTCGTGCATTTCTTTGTCTCACTGGCACAGGATCATTATATAGCGTGTATCTGGACTCAAATTATTTTTGAGCACAGCTGTCAAAAAAACAATAACAAATATGACGTCGTTTTCGAAACCTATCAACGTAAAATGTAAGCGTCACTATTGAAAACCCCTTTATTTAACTTTTGCTTCTCAAAAGAGGATGAAAATAGTATTGATTTGATTGCCATTTCCTTTTGGCGGGCTTCATTTTGTCAAACTAGACTAGACAAAATATATTTGTCAACATAGGAATAAATATTTTAATGAAGAATATCATAATTTTTTAGTTTTCTATTTTGTTCAACTATTTTTTTTCCTTTCCTTGACAATACGCGAAGTCATGACGAGACGAAACAAAACGTGACACGATGAAAGGATATGAAATCAACATAACAAATTGAAAAGTTTGGGGCAAAAAACTAAAAGTTGAGACGATACTCTATAACTATTTTATAGTTTTCTTAATTATAATTCTACATATATGTATACAACTTTTTAATTCATTCATGGATGTTAATTACTATAAACTTTTTAAATAAGAGTATGCCTCAGAAATTCAATGATAATTAAGGATTTATTTAGAGGAAATAATTATTGAATTATATATATATGTATGTACTTTAATCATTAATTATATGAAAATACCTAATACGAAGACACCTAAAAGAGGTTGTAGTCTATTTGAAAAAAAGAAAAAGAAAAAAAGGTTTGAGATTTCATGCTGTCAAAAAAGTAAATAATCCAGCGAATGATTTTAAGACATAATTACTTTTTAAAATGGCGAAATTGGGCCACGAACTATGTGGATAAATTAAAATAACTTGCTCCAACCAAGGTTAATAAAAATAAATATTAACCTTGGCTCAAGCCATGGATTACTTAATATCGGGATAAACTATTCATCTTTCAAAAAATATAAAAGAACCATTATTTTTTGATTTAATGAATTATTTTATCTTATCGTCAACTAGGTAGATATAAATAGATATATATTTTGAATAGAAAGTGATTATTCTCCTTAAGCAGGAAATATTACATCAATTTGTGGGGTTTCTTGCTACTTCACTGAAAAAACAGTTGGTCGAAAGCTCAAAGATAGTAATATAATAACTTATTTGTATAAATTAATATGATATATAGCTTCAATAATACCATTGCCTTTTTATAAAGAATTTTTAAGAATGTTATGTCTATCAGCTATGTCTCATATTTATAACAACCCATTTTTCATCTCTCCTGTAGATTTGGGTTTAAAACATTCAATTATTTAAAACCAAGCCATGAAAAATTAACTGTAAAGGAGGAATTCGTTTAAATTACATTTGATGAAGTTTACTCTACTCAAAGAATAGAATGACAAAAATTATTCAACAAAGATAGAACAAGAAGGATTCTTATATATGAAATTCCTGATCAATTGCATTGCTAGAAATTATCAAAATGTGTGTCATGACCCCATGCATACAATATACTACTAAGTTAATCATGCCCTTTTTGTAAATCTCTTGACTCTGATAATATGTCTTGCCCTACATATTGTCAATCATGCTCATTGAATCTATTTTTCCCATAATATCCAATAAATTTTGTAAACATAATTAAACTATTTAATTAATTTATTTTGATATTCATTACTCTATTTCATCGTTTTGAAGGAATTATAAAAAAAAATTCCTTTTGAGATATTTATTAAAACATAATGTACATACTCCTTCAAAAATCGATCCCTAAATTCATCGTAAAAAATAACCTACTAGAACTCATTGTTTCGCCATTTTTTGTCATGGGACTATGAATAAATTTTTATTTTTTTACATGCCATAAATACATCGAAACCATAGATAAATATATTTCCCGACTTGTCAACTCTATAAATTTATTTTTCTATGGTTTCGATTTATTTATCGGATGTAAAAAAAATAAAATTTATAATTCCTTCAAAAGGATGAAATTGAGTAATAAATATCAAAATGTTAATTATGACTAATTATTAGTATAGATATTATATCAGCATTCTAAATATATAATAATATAAGCAACATCTTAACTTTTGTAGATATTATTGGAATATTGGAATGTCTTTGCGATTTTCTAACTACATAATTGACTTAGGAATCCTCTTCTAAGTAGCTAAATACCTTGTAAACATATTGGAATATAACTTTCTCGAAAATCTGGGATCTTTACAAAAATAAATAAATACTAAATGTGTGCCATACGAACTAATAATAAAATGTTTGATTGAAGATTTTATAGCAGCTGAACTCTCTTCTAGCGTGCTGTATATTCAAAAAGATAGCTGCCATACAATGCCAAACTGCCATCAAAAATATCTGGTTGCCTCTATATGTTTATTTCTCTACTCTCGAATTCACGGCCTTCAGATTATGAGACTGACTGTGCTACCGAGGCTGGTTACTTTATAAAAGTTTGAACTTTAATAAATTTACAATAATTAAAAAAATATTTCTCCTTTAATTTTAGACGAAATCTGGACATCTTTAATTTTTGATCATCCTATCCTCAGTCCAGATAGTATTATCCTATCTTCAGATATGGATTATGTATGCTACAGAAAGCAGAATGTAAGATATAATAACTATGATTCCCAACTTTTATATTTAAATTATTATAATATTTAAAAAAATATTTACGTTGGGCTCTTAACCCTCTTACAACTCCTTTAAATCCCCCATCCCTGTCATTTGATCCCCTTATTCGAAAGGTATCCTCTTTGCGAGAAAATGCAATACTAATATCCAATTCTTTTTTCAGTAGTATAAACACCATAAGGCGAGATCAAGGACAAATAAGAGTTCCTTGAAGAAGGAGTGTGTCTATCTTCAGAGTTCCAAAAATTAAGTTTTCAACTCCTAGAACAGTTGGCCGTTTAGGAATTCGATCTCCATCAATGCTTGTAATATCAATAATTATCTTCCTTCTAATTGCTTTAGAAGCCAAATCCAAGGTCGAGGGTTCGATCCCCTCATGGCTCATATATATTTTTTATCCTACATTTTACTATTATTGTTTTTTCACGCCATATTAATTTGAATTAGGAGAGAGGATTATTTATTGGCCACATTGTGGTCATCAATCTTCAGTGCCAATGAGAATAATTTTTTTAACGTGGTTTAAGGTCTTATATTTTGATTGTTATTGGTGGCAGTGTGTTCATAAGGACTCATTTCATCTTTGTCGGATCTTGATGGTTGCATCTTATTATTAAATGAGATGGTAATTAGGATCCCAAGGATCTATTGCATCTCTGAAAAGATGGGAGAAAAAGTTCTTTTAATTCATAAGAATTACGCTAAGAATTTCAGGCGCCCGCCTGATAGTCCATCTGAGCATACTTTATTCAAGAGCTGTGATAAAAGGAAATAGTTTGAGGGTAAATGAAGAAAGGACTATTCTGGGAAAGAAGATATAAATGGAAAATATTTGTTGTGCTACTTGAAGATGATGCAGATAAATCCTTTCGTTTAGAAGGATTAAAACACAGTGATGTTTATGATGTGGCTATGTTCTTTGATTCAAAGAGCACGAAATTTGATATAAGAGGAAGGCTTGAATACCTTAAGAAAGGGCACTCTTTTAGAGTAAAAAATATGAAGGGGACCTTTGTAAATATAAACATCAAATTAAAAGGCAAAATTGATGTTATTACAAAAAGAAGGGTCATCATCATAAAGTTAAAACAGTTGAATGTTTCAAAAAGCTTGGAGAAGTAGTTGGGCATTACCCAAAAAAGAAAATTTTCCCTCTGAGGTACTGAAAATGATATGCGAGGAGGATAACGGCGGAGAAACCAAGGAGGGTCCTAAAAAAGTATCAACTTATGAAGAAAATTGTCGTTTACTCGATGAAAATAACATTGTTCCCTCTGAGATAATGGTAGAGAATATTGCTTCCATTTACTCCTCAATGAATACAATAGAAGAAATTATAGCCCCTTCGTGTAGTGTAAAGGAAGACAGAAGAAAACACTCAAAGGAAAATAATAAAGACTCGTCAACCATTGCATGCAAGCAAAAAAACCACAACTAAATCCCGTTCTCATTTTACAATCTAAACGAAGTCTGGTTCAGTTTCAAAAATATCTTATTCAACTTCCAGTTTCTCCCCAAAGAAAGAACAAACTCCAAATAAACCTCCAATGAATTAATTTTACCTTATTGTCAAATAAACTAAAAATGAAAGGAGACCAAACTCGATGATTTCTTCAAGCTACCTATTTCTAGGGATCAAAATATTAATATGGGAGTCGGTAAAATAGTGTCACTGAATACGAGGTGTGGAAGAGATCGAATTTCTCGATTTTCTCGTATGAAAAACCTACTCTATGTAAAACAAGATATTATCTGCCTCCAAGATGTGAGGTCACCTACTACCAAGTATTGCTCACTTAAGTGGCCGCTTTGTATTCCAAAACACTATCATTACTTTTTCACAGGAGATGGGGCACATCCGGGGAATACTTTCTTTCGTCTCAAAGACTATCAATAACCCCAAGTGCATAAATAAATTATCTAGCAGAGGGGGGTGGGGGCTGGCATAAGATATTTATTTCAACAATTAGTGGTGTTCTCTATTTAGTTAGTGCATATGCACCGAATATTAAATGCTGTGTCATCTTTCCCGCAATCATTAACGTCTGTAAAAATGACTTTTATTCTCTCTTGTTAACTGGTGATCTTAAAATGTTGATCTATATAAATCAAATTTCCATTACGCTAATCTTCAAATGTTGACTAAACTTATCATGGAGCTTTAGTTATGTGATATCATCAGCACATTGAACCATAAGGATAGTGTGTATTGGGAAGTCAGATGAATTCCTTTTGGATAGATTTAGCACTTGCTTTCTTCTTCCATCCGGTCATAAAATCATAATAAAGATCATAAAATGATTGGTATTGATATTCAACAATTTAATTCAAAGAAACGTTCGTTTTAACTCTTCCTTCAATTCAATAAAAATGCCCAATTTGTTGACATATACTGTTAAATTCACTACAATACAATTTATTAGAAGGAAAAGAAAGAGATGCGTATCATTTAAAAAGGACCTTGAAGATGTTTTGAATAAACAAACAAAAAAAAAAAAACAGAAAAACCTTTATTTTTACGCTAAATTACAGCTGAAACTGCCAATTTATATAGCACTTTGGAGATTGTTGAGATAGAGTTTAAGGAAAAAATTGTCTGGAAACAAATACATCTAAAAGATTAAAAAGTTTGTTCTCCGTTCAGTTTCTAGACCTTATATCTATTAGAGTGATACAGTGAAGTAGTTTGTAATTCGTTAGATAGCTTCCATGTAGTTCACTAATATCAATAGTAGGCTTTCCTTCACTCTTCTTCTTCAAACCTGGATTTCAAGGACCAATAATAATTCATCATAGACTCGATTCTACGATAACTCATCCTCCATTGTGTGCTACGAGAACTCATTTACCAGGTGGCATGCGGACCCATCTTGGAGACTTGAGGTTATAATAACTTATCCTGAACTTTATACGATCATAATTCTCTCTCTAAATTATGAGCTACGGGAACTTATGGTTGACCTCTTGCCAGGAGGACTCATTTTGGTCTTGATGTTATTATAAGTCATTCTATACTCAGCCACTTAATTATTCGTCCTTGTTGATAAATAGTTGCCAGCCCTTGTTTTTGTTTTTACTAAAATAACTAAATAAATACATTTTTTGCTTCAACTTAGAAATGGATTTTTTCCATTATAACAAATTAATTTTTATTGCGTTTCAACATTAACAAATAATACTAACTATTTTGAGTATTCAAGATATTCTGATAATAAGCGTTTCCTAATTACTCCATGTTTAGTTTTTTAACTCTTTTTGATTTATTACATTGATATCCAATTCCTTTCTTGTTCCCATGTATTTTATTGTTTACCTCAGAGATGTAATTTTTACAGTTGAATATTTTACATACCATACTTGGAACATATTTGTTAAGAATAGGAGTCTCCTCACATTCTTCTTTGGCAATGCTTGAAGCATGAGGATCATGTTCAAAACATTTTTTTAAATACTTTAATAAATAAAATCCTGAGGCAATGGTGTTCTTGTGCATCCAAATTTATATAAAAGAACTTGTACACCTGCAGTTATGTTATTAATTTCCGCTGGATATGGGTCGGTATAAAAATAAAAAAAATCTTAATGTACAAGATTCAACTTAAAATTGAAAAAAAACAACAACAAAAAAACAAACAATACTCAATCACTTGGTCCATTATATTAATCATATGCGTACACTCGAATAAAAAGTTTGGGATGTATCCCGTGATTGTTTACAGAAGAAACATTTTCTCTCTTTCTATGTTTTACCATATAAACTACCCAAGGTTAGTAAGTTAATAACCACTCAGTACTTAGTCCAAAATAATGAATAGTCTGTTAAGGCCTCTTATCATCTTCCCAGGCGAGGCATTAAAACCAAACCTATCTTTCTTTCTTTTTATTTTATCCATAAATTTATTTTGTTTTTATTTTCCCACCAAAAGTATTGTTAGTCGATTGTTTCCAATCCTTTTCATAAAATTAAAAAAAATATCCCTAGGGCCAATTTCTCTTCTCTTAAAAACCACCCTCTCTAAAATTATTTCTTTTTCCAAAATCTCATTTGCCGGAATTTCATTAGTTTTATTAAAAACCTCCCCAAGAACGATATCTTCCTCTCGTTGGACGTATCCAATATATATACGAATCCGCTATTCTATAAAACTGGCTCGTGCCATTCCATTTTTTCTAAAAAACCTTTTCCGTCAATTTTCCATTAATTGCTTGATTCTTTCATAAAATGGGCTGATACCATTAATTATCCGTATCATTTTGCATGGCCTGTTGCATTTTTCTCCCTCTAATGAATTGCCCATTTGTTCCAGTATTCTATTCCATACGGAATCCTTAGCAAAAATTCGTCTGAACCAAGTAAAAAGTATCGCTTTCCAAAAATCTTTAAATCTTAATAAACCAAGTGCACCTAACTTCTTGGGTAAATTAATTTAGAGTCCAAGATATCTTTTTTCTTCCTCCTTCCGACGGTAAAAATGATCACATATTTTGTCAATCTTCTGGCATAAAATATCCAAAAAAGGTGTTAGTTTTCAAAATATTAGTTATTTTAGAAAAAATAAGTGAATTTCTATATTTTAATCAATCCCATTATAATCTTGCTCACAAAAATTGCGTACTTCGAGGTTGTTTTTTGAATCTCTTGCTCAATAATTTTCATGTTTTCAAAGACATCACTTCCATTCAATGTTATTAATATTCCTAGCACTTTCATCCTAGGTGTAACAATTATACCGTTCAAATAAAGAAAATCATTAAAATCAGCCATTATCTGTGTTTTTTAAAATGAATCCTTAATCCAGATTGTTTCCTGTTGTCTTCTAAACATTGTATTGCCGGCTTAAAAAAGATCTATATATCTTTATGGAATCTTGAATAAATCATAGTAATATCGTCAGTGAATTCTTCAATTTTATTTTCTATATCTCCCACTTTAATACCTTTTATATATTTTGATGCATTGATTTCCTCTAATAATGAATTGAAAGCAATAAAAAATAGAGCCAGTGAAATGTGATTTCCTTGACAGCATCCTCTACTTACATAGAAATGATATTCATCTCTTTTAAAACGCACGTTTAAATTATGATGAACAAAGCTGTATTAAGTACATACTGAATACGCTGTTGAGTATGAAAACACGGGGGAAAAACAATAACCTCATAACGGAAATTTTCTTTTCTGTCTGCCAACGCGTGAGCTTTCCCATTATTCTAGATTTCCATGGTTCATGTACACAATTCCCATCAATTTTTAAGTTAAAAATTCTTGAGTTGGGTAGAATTGACTAACTACGTGCTGATTATGGGCATATTTTCTGTTTCTTTTGGAATTAAAGGTTGTGTGATACCATAAAGGCAACAACGTGCCACAAAGAGAAGAATTCAAATTAATCAATCGAAATAACGAAAGTTTTTGCTAACCTACACAGTAATGTACATTTGATTTATGTACAATTTCTATTTCTCATTACACTTTGTTTGATTATATTACCAGTCATATTAATTATTCGACTGACAACATTAATAATCCAATATAACCAAAAGTGGTATTTTTTTCCAGAATAGATTCAAAAAATTGCATTTACTTTTGTACTTCCGTCAATTCACATTTTTCATTATCATTATTTTAATTGTACAACTCGTCCTTATAGTTATATGCAGTATGCACGTGACTTCACAGACCAAACATCTCGACAAATTATTTTTCCCTTTGAGTTGTAAAAAGACTAAATAGGAGCTACGTTCAGACTAAACATTTTACATTTTTACATCCAAAACCCGGCAAGAGCTTTTGGTTAATCGACTATATCAATAGAAAGAAATATAAATCGTAGTTATCTTTTTATAGATTAATGAGGGAGAAGACTTGGATTTGTGGTTCTCGCTTTCTATAAGGCAATGTTGGCTAATAAATAATAATTATATGATATATATTTCTAGTGATGTGTTAGACAGATGTTTGAAGACTACATTCCCGTCCAGTTTAGCCCTAAAACTTATAAAGTTCGGTCTTTCATGACGTCAATCAACTGTATTTCTTCTTTTTTAATCATTTTTAGTTTTGACAGTTTGAAGGAAAACAATCTTTTTTTTTTAAAGAAGAAATATTTTTTCCTTGATAGAGTTATTATTTTATTTTGTATGTGGTTCGTCAACAATAGACAATTTTGAACAAAATCAAAGAAAAAGGAAAATTTCAAAATATTTTTTTCTTCATATATGATGATGTTAATATTTCCAAGAATTTTACCATTATATTTTTTTTTTTTTAAAGATACATATTAGCCCATTTAGATACAATCCATTAATGTAACATTATTTCATTGAGACCAACTATTTTGGCTACTATAATTGTAATTTGCAGCGCCCCAAATGGTTAAAAAAATAGTTTGTTGATAGAATGAACGATCATTTGTTGAGAAAACACATGTTATCCACATTCAATTTCGAGAAAAATCATTCTAGCTTGTTTTTGTGTTTAACAGATAATATATAAATCATAATATATTAATTTAAGCGAAAAAAAAATAATAATAAAAGAAAAGGCAATTGTGAAAGAAAAAAACGTTTTTCCTTTGTTTAGTACGGGACTTTTTAGACAATGTGTAATTAAGTTGTAGAAAAGAATAAAGAAACAATCATGGATTTCCTTAAGTAATCAGGAAAGTTTATTTATCTCCTGCTCCCCTTCTCTTACTAGTAGTAAATATTGTAGAAGTATCCAAAACTGAGAACATATACATATATTATAATTTATAATATGAGGGATATGTAACATATTTTTTTAATCCATTTTCTTTTACCCAAGAGTCGATTTCATTAATTAACCACATTAAGAATATGTAGTCTCTAATTGTTAGTGTCTACATTTCATTTTTAACTTTGAAGCAAAAAGTTTACAAACATAAAATAAATATAGATATAACTGCTATAAAAAAGTGTATGTCGATGGATTTTTTGACTCTTGTTTAAACTATTCAATTAAAAAATAAAAATAAAACAATTTTTCTCCTTATTTTATTTTACTCTAATTTATTTTATTAATATCATGTCGTTACGCCACATACCAATGTAAAACCCATTTTAATTGTGTTTGTAAACGACTAATAAATGATGTTTCATGCACTTTTTTCAAATGTGTGTGTGTGGGGGGGGGCAATGGCCTATTTAAATCGTAAGGATTTTGGGAATATAAAAAGACCCTGAAAATTAACATATTAACCAGCCATGACAAGTTAAAGAATGTTTGAGAGGATCTTAGCTCTGATGATATTTTATTAAAATAGCTGGAATAACCTGTGAAGGAAACAAACAGTCTGTATGAAGCAAGGACATAGACGGGAATTACTACGTTTCCAATCTTCAATTTTATTTTATTCCCAACAACTCATTTGGCAATTAACTCAAATAACTCCTTAGCATTCATGAACACACACACTCGTGGATATCATTTATACATATAAGCATTGTTGAAATTAATATGATCTGTTGTTATGTATAAAAAAATAAATCAGAAATTATATGCTCGTCAAATTAACAAATTAAAAAATGTATATTTTGTAAGAAAATATTTTGGCGATAATATGATTTGTATATGCAAATTATAATTGCAGGTTGTAGACAATATAGATACATGATAATCGAGATATCATCACAAATTTAAACAATTAACAAATTTAAGGACTTAATTACTGGTTTTACTGGTTTCTTATACGCTATTTTTTGGTGTATTATATTATGATATTATCCTTATATCTTTTGGAAATTAAATGTAATAGTATTTTTTCAATATTTTTAAGAACTATTTGCAAATCTTCATGGAATGAAGGACCTTATAAATGACCTACATATAGAGTTATATAAGTTTCACAAAATAATTATCATGAGTAGAACCATTATGAAGATTAAAAAATAAAAAGACGGTTACATAGAAGGCAACTAAAAATTTGGCTAAAATGGCGGACTTACATCAAACAAAGAAAGAAATGTACATGTATGTGATAACTGATAGCTAACGATATAGAACAAAGTACTTCCAGAAAAAAATATCAGTCTGGGAAGGAATTATTTTTAATTTTAAGAAGAGGTTGCGCAATTGTGGATAAAACATGTAATTAATTACAATTAAGTCATTGTAATTGTTAATTGTATAAATTTGAAGCTACATATCGATTATTATGCATCTATGTCGTCTTCCAGCTGCGATATTGTAGGAGTTGTAACTTCAAATATATTCATATAAAAGATTGAAGTGTTGAATTCTAACTTCATATCATTCAAACCTCAAACTTTAAAGAACATAAAATACACCACTGGAATTCTCCTTACTATATTACTGGAGTCTTCATTATATTTTTCACGGCCTGATATTGAAGAATTTGTGTTACAATTTATAATATGAATAATATCGATTATGAATATGTGCTATAAGTTATACCTATATTATATTGTTTGTTAATAACTTTTTGGCTAGAAAAGTTTAGAATATCTTTGAGTTTTAACTAGTAAGAAACATTCCATAGTAGGGATGTGTAATATCTTCTCTCAGTCTCCTATGTATATGAGTGTAACTATATAAATCAAATGTTGTATCGTTCATTAATATTTTGCTGAAAATCAGACCATTCCAGTCCTTCTTATCGATCAAAAATGTTAAAGCACCAGTTACAATGGATTATTTGCTATAGTAAATTAAATACCTCAGTTTACTAACTCAATTAGTTTTTGCAAACCTTTAAATGTATTTCATACTGCTAATTGAAGTATTTAAACATTGGATCCTAAATGGTCGAGATTGATTGAGGATTAATATTATAAATAAGTAATTTAAATATATTTATTGGCAGTCCCTTTGACAAGACTTGTATTCAAGAGGGGTATCCCACATTCTAAGAAGGGTCAGAGTTGTGAATTAGATTTTATTTGTGGGTGGACCAGCTTAAGATGACAATTGATATATATATTCTTTTTAAAAAATGAATAAGTTTTTTTTTCATAAAAAGACAAATTATTAACAAGATGTACATTGTTATTTTACCTCTCAGTAGTATCTACTAAGTAGTATAACAATAATTTAGAATGTGGTCACAATAATGGAATTCTACTGTTTGAGGTACAATTTAAACATGTTTATATTTTAGTTGGTGGAAGACAATGTCCCATCCCAAGTAGCTATGGTACTCCCTACTGTAGGTACCCTAGGTGTTGGTCTATACATACATACATATAAGAAAGAAGAGTCTGTGAGACTGAGTTTATCAAAAGCAGACATGTTTAATTTTTGATTTGATCATGAAATTCACTTTTCCCAATATTGGTTTAGGTACAAATTAACTACTAATATATTTAATTTTGATTAATGTATATTATAAATCTGCGCTGAAAGAATGTGTTTCATTCGTTAAGAAGAAAGAGTGACCCTAAAGTATTTTTTAACAGTGTTTAATATCACAAGTGTATCTTTCTAGGTACATGGTTCCCTATAAAGCCAATTTACTTGAATTATATCCAAAGAACCACACTCCAAACCCACCAAAATCCGTTACTAGGATTTTTCTTTGGGTTGACTGACTTGAGATAACATTTTTATTTAATTTTTTCTTGAGACTTTTAATGACTATTTTTTTAATAGGCCAAAATTTAAAAATTATAATTTGTATTAGAAAATAAAATAAAGATAAACATATCAAATTTCTACAAAGTGCTATGAAATGTTCAACATGCCCAAGGTTAATATAAATACAAGGTTATACCACAACGTGTGTACAACCGATGTTTGACTTCTACCACGCTTATAATATTGACGTCATAGTAGACGGGTGTTACATGTTTTGTCAAAAAACAAAGTCGTCAGAAGTCGATAATATATATTCAAATTCAAAATATTATAAATAATGACGTCATTGATGATGAGTGGTTGCGTATTTTGTAAAAAATCTGCTTGTCTTGCCCAGCAGTTGGTAAAATACATTATTTTGAAAATTCTAGCTTGTCCGATTACATGTGGTCTAACCTTTATTTTTACTAACCTAGAATATACCTTACTTCATTTATGTCTGTCTCTAAAAAACTGATCAGAAACTTTCAATTTATATATAACCTAGTGTTTGGATTTCAGCATTGTGCCCATTAGGTTTGACTGAACTATCGGTATGATAAAATAAAAACTATAAATCATTATGTTAAGCCCGAAAATTTAAAGAATGTTTTAGAAGAAAAGCAGCCCAGCTGTGATGACGTTCCATTAGATTAGCAGACAGCAGAAACACTTCCCAAATTACACTCTATTTTAATTTATTTAAGTTATAAGAGTAAGTATATTTTGGAGCGGAACGGATTTTTTTTTTTTTTTTTTTTTTTTTTTTTGAGACAGAACGCTTAAAGTGAGATTTTACCGTTTTGTTCCAATAGGTCATAATAATTTTGGAAGAGGGTAGTTGCCCACGGGATAATTATCCTAGTGACGTGTATTCTCTGTGAAAGCTGTAGTCCTTCTATATATAGAAGAATTGTACAAGGTAGCTGTTTTTGTATGGTATGCTTTTAATACTTGAAAAAATTGTCTGGAATTCTAAATTAAATACGGGGATATCCACTTTACATGCTACATACATCAAGTCTTGGTTATAGTTGTTTCCTTCAAAACATCAAAAAGTAATAATAATTTTTGGATGGAGTATTTTCTGTTAGACTTTATTAGTAAAAATAAATTTAAATTTAGAAATTTAGTTAATGAACCCAACAACATTATACATATAGCAAGAGAAAGATCATTATAGCAAGGCCCCATTGTTAAATTAAATTCATAATTTTCAATTTATTATTGATTAAATTTCAATATCAATAAAGTATTTGTTTTAAGATACTTGAGTTTAA